>NC_134487.1:256991944-257034444 GCF_040206685.1 Ascaphus truei | reverse complement strand
AAAAAATCAAGTTTCAACATTAAATAAATATGTTATATGTGCAGAAATGCAGTACATATATTCAAAATTAGTGTACTTTGCATATGGCTATATAATAATGTTATGTGTCTGGTGATTCTGGGTTAGTCACTTATAGAAATGGCAAGAAATGCAGCATTTTAAATTAAATTCGGTCACATTATGCTGACTAGTTAATATTGTTTAACATTCTGTATATAACATGTTTGTAGTGATAGCATGTGGACAAACGAAACCTTCGTTAGAACAGGCAGTCCTCGGTTATCCGACACAATGCGTTACTCAAAATGGCGTAGGAACACTGTTTACATAAAAGGTTCCGTTCCTGAAGGCATTTGTAATGCTAAAATACACCAAATATTTTATTCAGACAATAAGATATGCAGGCTACACAAATTATATAGTGTATATACTGTATTATATATATATATATATAATATAACATGTAATTTAATTATATAATCTATTATATAGTATAATATTATATATATATAGATATATATATAGATATAGATATAGATATAGATATACAGATAGATATATATATAGATATAGATATAGATATAGATATATAGATAGATAGTTCATGTTTATTTTTGGTAACATAAATAAATTGCTTTGATGCAGTAAGCAGTTATTTAGAAGATGCTGTGTAATATTTTATAACGGCATGCTTGACGTGTACTACACAGTAATAGTTGAAAAACCGTGTATTTAGATGCATCATGAAGTTTGTATTTAACCGATAACTTTCTGTAATTAATATTATATATATACTTCTTTAACAGATGTTGACATCTCCGTTCCAGACAGAAGATAATGTGAATGCATGTATCCAAACACCGACCAACAGAGTTTTTCCATCCTGGCCACATGCCAAACATCACATGGTCACTCATGCTATGATACACATGAAAGTGAACATGCAAACTTGTATATATACTAGCTAATCTTAGATGATATAATTTTCTTAGCAGAATGAATATAGATTTGAGGGTATTTTCGACTACGTTAAAATGTGTGTAAACATTACAATAACCGTTGAAATTATATCTTGTCTTAGTGCTCCATTTTTGTCAATGTCATGCTGATGACACTTTGACATAACTCAAATAATACAATTAATGTTTTCTTATGTCGTCTGAATAAATACACATTTAGTTAGAGTGAAACTGTAATGTATTGGTCAAAGTTCTACATGAGTAATTGTACGAAGCATTTACATGAAGATTAATATAGAAATGTGTGGTTTAAAATTACAAATACTACTTATGGTACGGATACATGCCAGGTTACTGATATAAGATATCAACATGTCATCTGCTCATACTCCTGCAGACAGTCCAATTATGTATGTAGTAATAGTTACATAAGTGGAAATAATAATATTAAGTAAGTAATATGAACCATAACAATTGTCTAAGTATTTAAGAACACAATTAATTGTTTACAAGTTTCTAATGTTGAAAGTATAAAAAAAATGATATATAATCATTTAGAGTAGTTAAGTTGTAAGATAACACTATGCATAGTCATCAATACAGCACTATCTCTTCACTTAATGCGCAACATTATGCATTTAAGGATGCACAGATTGTACAGGTGGGGGGAAACATGATTTATACAAGAAAAAATGTGTTAAACATTGACATACCGTTGCCAGACAAACTTCTGATCATTCACTACAAAATGTGCAGTTATTTGGAGAGAGCAGGATCCTATGGGTAGATACACACAATGCAATGTAACACACATCACAAGATGATTATAGATTCGATTATATGTCAAAGAAAATCTTACATGTGAAAATATTCTCTATTAACGTCCGGCGAGTCTCCACCCCACTGGCTGTATGGTCCCTAACCCCTGCAGGAGGCACGAGAGGATCCTCCTCTAAATCCTCCCAAATGCTGCTTTGAAGATTGTGACGTAGGGCCATGTTGTGCAGAATGCAACAACAAATCACTATGTCGCCAACCTTCGCTGGCGAATACTGGAGCGCACCACCAGATCTATCAAGACACCTAAAATGATTTTCAACACTCCAAATGTCCTCTCAATCAACGAGCGTGTGGATATGTGTGCGACATTATATCGTTCCTCTGCAGGGGTTTGAGTATTACCCAGTGGGGTCAGAAGCCAAGGCCGGCTTCCATATCCTGAGTCGCCTATAAGACAGTCAAATCACATGAATGTTAATATATGTAAAAATATTCCAAACATTCCCTATTGCCATTTCCTAGTACATGAGAGTGAATAATATACAACACATGCCCTAACAATGAAATCCTCCTTATCTAAGATGACGCTGCATGACATGGATTAGATATACAACTTCCCAAATGTTAAGTATTTGTGGTTACTTACAATATTAGCAACACATAATGAAACATTAAACTGTACAATAAATGTACTTGTAAGTGCAGTTTCTTCAACATTGACTGACCCAATAGCCAACCGTCCTCGAATTCCCCCGCTTCAAATTTACGGAAGACTAATGAGTTCTTCAGAATATGGGAATTGTGGCAGGCACCTGGGAATTGGGCTACCACACTCAGAATTTTCATGTATGCGTCACATACGACCTGCACATTGTCAGGAATCCGCTCCGCGGTTTACTGGTTGCCTTACCTTGCAGACCGGTGCAGTTCTGGAACAGCTCTCCTGATGTTTGCTGCAGCCTGGATTCACTCACCAAAGCTATACACACTCCATCTGGTATCTACTGCAGCTGTGCAGCCTATCACTGCAACCTAGACTTGCATTCACTCATTGGAGCAGTACCTTCACACCCCCGCTGGGGATTGGCCCGCTGGCCTTTAAGTACTGCTTTCCCATAATGCTCCCTGCCAAGCATAGTCCTTACCGGATGTCACCAACTGTTCTGCCACAAGCTCTTGCTTGTTCTCCCGTGCTGAAGCAGAGGTTTCGTCCCTGCGTCCGTCAGCTTCCTGTTCTCCTGTGCTGAAGCAGAGGTTTCGTCCCTGCGTCCTTCAGCCTCCTGGATTCCTGCACTGAAGCGGAGGTTTCGCCCCTGCATCCTTCAGTCTCCTGGATTCCTGCACTGAAGCGGAGGTTTCCCTGTGTATCTACAGCTTCCTGGTTCCTGGGACCTACTCTTTCCCTAATCTAGAGAGGCCGTGTCCTGGTTCCTGCGCTGCTACAGAGGATTCCCTAGCCCGCTCAGGACTGTTGCGCTGTAGCACTGGTTTTACCGTGCAGCTAGGCGGTGTGTAAATCTGGTCTGTCTTCCACCTCCTGAGACAAGTACCATGGGCCATGGTCACCGCACGCGCAGAGGCCACCCCCGCGCTCCTAAGCTGAAGCGGGGTTTTCCTGACTCCCTGTTGCCGAACTCCTACTTGGACAATGTTTATTCTGACATCTCCTGTCCTGACCCTGGCTTGTACAACGACGATGCTGTCTTCTCCAATCCTGACCCTGCTACGTACGACTATGAACTGCGCAATCCGGATCAGCCTGCGAGGTTTAAGGTCAGTGCTTTTACAACCCTACCTCAGCCACGCGGTCCGACCCGAGTTTGTGGCGAGCACAATCGTGACAGTATGCTCGGCCCCACAAACTCGGACCGTCCTGTGGTGAGGGTTGGTAAGTTTCTGTCTGAACTCCTGTCCCGGCCTGCAGACCAGTCCCAGTACCTATGCGAAATACTACCTCGGATGGAAGATCCGTTTATGTTTGAAGGTTTAACCCCTTTGCAAAAAAAATGCCGTAAGGATCTCATTATGAAGGCTTACTGCCTCAAGGTCTTAAAACAGCTTCTGGCCGCTAGTGTTCACTTCCCTGATTCCCCTTTATCCTGGGATAATGTGAACCCTGTGAAACTGGCCAACGCCCGTAATACACTCCATGCCCTGGCCTTATCATTGGACATTCACGTAGTACCAGAGGACCCTCTCCTCATGTTGGCTCACGCACAAAACATACTCTGTATGCTTTCCATAACATTGGACATTTGCATAAGAGAACAGGATTCCGTCCTCGCCAGCTGCGCTGACGCTTGGCGGTCCCGCTCTGCTGCCAGTCCTGTCGCTAAACCTGGGGACATACCTCCCTCTCCAGGAAATGACAAAACTGTCCCACTAGCATTGCTCCCCAACGTAGTAACTACCACGGTCCCTAGCCCTGATTGTTTGCCCGGGTTCCCTGATTCCAATGATATGTCTACTGTAACCCCAGCTAATCAGGCCTGTGAGGCTTCCCCGTCAGAGAAAGAATCCCTAAGTTCTGTTCCCAGGGTCATTTCTGTATTAATCCCTGTGGGTCAGCTCTCTGAGTTTCCTTTGGTAAATCCCTGTTCTCTGTCAGCCATGGTCACGGCTCTAGCTCCAGAGGAGAAATCCCTTGTCTTCCCCAATTCAGAGAGAAGTCTCCCTATGTTCTACTCTCAGGTATGGTCTGAATTAACCCCTGTAAATTCTTGCTGCCTCCAAGTTAATGCCTTCGTTTTAGCCTCAGAGAGTGAGTCCACAAGTCAGACAGCAGAGGTTGCATTGAAGGACTCCCCTAACCTTACGGATTCCTTAGAAATTCTTTGCTAAAATATCCCCTGCTTCAGCTCAAGTTTCCGCAGTCTCGCCTCCGGAGACTTCAGCTAAAATTCTGGTTTCTGTAAAATGTATTCAGGAGTCAGGTTTTTCCCTAAGCTTGGTCGCAGAGTTCCTCCTCCCGGGTATTTCACTGAACCAGCCTGTCGCCCAGAGAGCGGTGGTCCCTGCTTCAGCGCATAGTCCCCACATTGTGGAATCTGCAGTCATTTCTGGTTTCCCAGACAATCCTTACCAAATACCTACTTCAGAGTCCAGTACAGTTAGGTTTAACCCCCGTGTACTGTCGGTGTTCTCCTCCTCTCTAAGCTTAGGATTAAAAGCATACAGTAGTCTG
Organism: Ascaphus truei; assembly: GCF_040206685.1. Taxonomy (NCBI): domain Eukaryota; kingdom Metazoa; phylum Chordata; class Amphibia; order Anura; family Ascaphidae; genus Ascaphus; species Ascaphus truei. Next base: position 257,029,521 of record NC_134487.1, on the reverse strand, counting down.
TATGTCTCTCCTGGGGTTCATGTTGTGTTCCCAGGAATGTTTGCTGACACACGGCTTTCTCTCAAAAGTGACGCTTTTTCATATATACTAGTAAGAAGCCTGCACACTGTTTCCCCTCTCGCTGAATTGTGTCTTACTGGCCCTGAGACTCTGAGAGGTAATGATTCTCCTTCAGATTCTGAATCTCTTCCTACAATGGTTATCCTGGCTGGGGGCCCCCTGATTTCTCTGTCCAGGCTAATCCTTCAGGGTTCAGCATATCTGTAGTCACTCCCTTAGTACTGTCTGAGGTCACCATGCATATATTACAAGTCTTGGGGTTTAAATCTGAGCTATTTAGCTGTCCTGCCTTTGCTGAAACCCAGTCCCTCAGTACTGTGTCTAAATATGCCCCAGCAAACATGGGGTTACTCTGGGAAGAAATTAAAGCTCCTGTCTTAAAGGGTATTTTTTCTCACATGTCCAGCAAATCTAGAACCTCAGTAATTGTTTCTAAGTCACTTATCAATACATCTGATTTTTTCTCTAATCAAACCCAGACACCCTCACTATCGGTTAGGAGTCCTGGGATCAGAGATTTTGCACTAGAAAACACACCTATTCCTGTTTTTGTCAGGTTAGGTACCCCTGTAGTTAGGACCATTGCAGTTTCGGAAAAGACTCCTTGTACTCCTAAGGTGCCTGTCATTAAGAGTTTTCATAGTTCATACTTGCTGCTTGTTGATTCTCAGGTCTCTGTCACTGAGGTACAGACTTCAGCTTCTGATGTTAGCTTCCCTCCCGCCACTACCCTGGCTCTGCCTTTTTCTCAAGCTCCTGATATGAAAATTCCAAGGTCTATTCCTGATTCACTGACAATACTATCTTCCAATGAAGATTTCCCAGTATTGGAGAGCTCTACTGTTGTTTGCTTCTCTGCTCCTGCTAAACCATGGTTTTGTCCCTCGGAATTTTCGGTTGCCCCTGTTATTTCCTCTCAGTTGGAAATACTCTGTACGTATCCCAAGATTTCGGTCCCTATGCCTGGTTTACTGCTTGCCTTGTCACCATCCATACCAATACCGGGAGAAGCTTCCAACCAGCCTATACTCTTACTAACCATTACCTGGGAGCCTTCTAGAGGAAAAATTCCTCGCAAATTCCAACATGCAGTGGTCAGCCAAGACTTTTTCTGTTACAAAGTTCCTCCTGGTGTATTCGATCAACTATCAGGGCCGCTGATCCTAGATTCCGATTCCTTTATTAAAGACTGGGCTTTCAGTGGGGGTTCTTCTGCCGTTTCTGCTCTGGAACTCTCTGGTTCTTCTCAGCCCTGGATTTCCAAGACATTTTGCGAGGCGAGCCATGTACCAAGAATGTTTCTTCCATCTATCTCATATCCTAGAACTGTACTCACCAAAGAACTGCTCGTTTACGGATGTCCTTTCCACCTAAGGAATTTTAGGAACAACTCAATGTCCCCAAGACCCATGGATGGCCCTGTCTGGCCGCAGTTCTCACCGGGGGGTGGGGGTACACTAAGGACTAACCACGAGTCTCTGGACCACGACGCTAACCCCAATCCTAGACGGTTCAGCAACAATTCCCGGTCCTCCAACTCTATGAGTGCTCATGTTCGCCCGGAGGTCTCACGTGAAGGGGGGGGATACTGTCAGGAATCCACTCCGCGGTTTAATGGTTGCCTTACCTTGCAGACCGGTGCAGTTCTGGAACAGCTCTCCTGATGTTTGCTGCAGCCTGGATTCACTCACCAAAGCTATACACACTCCCTCTGGTATCTACTGCAGCTGTGCAGCCTATCACTGCAACCTAGACTTGCATTCACTCATTGGAGCAGTACCTTCACACCCCCGCTGGGGATTGGCCCGCTGGCCTTTAAGTACTGCTTTCCCATAATGCTCCCTGCCGAGCATAGTCCTTACCGGATGTCACCAACTGTTCTGCCACAAGCTCTTGCTTGTTCTCCTGTGCTGAAGCAGAGGTTTCGTCCCTGCGTCCGTCAGCTTCCTGTTCTCCTGTGCTGAAGCAGAAGTTTCGTCCCTGCGTCCTTCAGCCTCCTGGATTCCTGCACTGAAGCGGAGGTTTCGCCCCTGCGTCCTTCAGTCTCCTGGATTCCTGCACTGAAGCGGAGGTTTCCCTGTGTATCTACAGCTTCCTGGTTCCTGGGGCCTACTCTTTCCCTAATCTAGAGAGGCAGTGTCCTGGTTCCTGCGCTGCTACAGAGGATTCCCTAGCCCGCTCAGGACTCTTGCGCTGTAGCACTGGTTTTACCGTGCAGCTAGGCGGTGTGTAAATCTGGTCTGTCTTCCACCTCCTGAGACCAGTACCATGGGCCATGGTCGCCGCACGCGCAGAGGCCACCCCCGCGCTCCTAAGCTGAAGCGGGGTTTTCCTGACTCCCTGTTGCCGAACTCCTACTTGGACAATGTTTATTCTGACGTCTCCTGTCCTGACCCTGGCTTGTACAACGACGATGCTGTCTTCTCCAATCCTGACCCTGCTACGTACGACTATGAACTGCGCAATCCGGATCAGCCTGCGAGGTTTAAGGTCGGTGCTTTTACAACCTACCTCAGCCACGCGGTCCGACCCGAGTTTGTGGCGAGCACAATCGTGACACACATTGAGCGAGTGGTAATGTTTCCTGTTCCGGAAATCCCTCTCCTCTTCACATAGCGGGGTCACCGCAACATGTGTGCAATCTATAGCACCCATCACATTGGGTAGCCCAGCTACATTATAAAATGCAGTCTTCAGTGCCTGCCACTCTATCTGCTCGCTAGGAAAATGTATATAATCACTAGCACGTCGAGTCAGTGCACATAGAAACTGGCTAAAGGCCCGTGAGAATGCCGACTGCGAGACCCACCCTACTATGCCCACAGTTGTCTGAAATGACCCAGAAGCAAGAAAATGTAATGAGCTCAGCATTTTAACAAGGCCAGGCACTGCATGACTCCTGTCTGTTGTTGGCTCTAAATCTTCTCTTAACACTTCATACAGTTCCAAGATAGCCGTTGAGCTCAATCGGTAGCGGCTGATAATCTCTGCCTCACTCAAGGCCTCTAGGGAGCTTCTTTCCCTAAAATTGTGGGGGACTATGTGCCTCACAACACGGATCTCCCTCTCTCTCTTCTTGTAATGCCTGTATACCCGCAGACCTGGCCAGTCCCCAGTACTGAGGTGGGTAAGGGTATAACACGCACCCACAGCAATGAGCGCGTTCCCTTAGTGAAGTAAAGTGCGTTGCCGGGTCTGGTGAGATAGGGTTAATGATATACTTGCTGAGTCCGGGGTTCCAGAAGTCAGAGGGTCAATATCCAAGAGCCATGGGTCTGGGGCTGGAGAAAGCAGTGTAGTGAGGTCCAAAGCCGAGTCCAGGGATTGCGAGGTACAAGTAGTCAAACAAGAGCCGAGATCAAATCCAAAGGTATCCAACAGGGGCAGGAACAGGAACAAGAGCTGTAACAGAGAACAGAGCTTGGCATAGACAGCTGCACACAGGAGTCACAGAAGAGCTATGCAGAGCGAGGACTGGGATTATAAATGCAGGAGGACCAATGGTAGCAAGGGGTGGAGCAGAGGCCTGTCTGAGTGATCCCAGGTATAGGTCCAGGTGAGCAAGGAGGGATTCAGAGAGGTGAGTAGTTGAAATTGCCTGCAGCTGATGGGGGGCGGAGCCAGCAGCACTGGAGGACGAGTAAGAGGATCGGGTGCGTGCGCACTCTGTAAGCTTGCCGTGCATGCCCCGGCCGCACGTGGGAGGATGCGGCGTGCGCCGCGGAGGAGCGGCACGGTGTGGGGGCAGGAGAGGTAAGGAGCCGAGGGAGCGGGGAACCGGAGCTGACAGCCGCACTGGGCGCTGAGGTGATGGGGACCCGCTTAGAGGCGCGTGTCCCCCGATCCCTTACAGTACCCCCCCCCTTGAGGATCGGACTGAACGATCCTCCCAAGGTTTGTGAGGAAATTTACGACTAAATTGTTTAAGAAGATCTGGAGCATGAATATGATGACAAAGGGTTTCAAATGGGACACGTGGAACACGGATGGTATCCTCATGGTGGGGGGTAGCGAATGTCGATACGCTACAGGATTTATCCGTTCGAGGACCTTGAAGGGACCCAAGAACCTAGGAGCCAACTTCTGAGAAGGTGTTTTAAGCTTGATATTTTTTGAAGATAGCCAAACTCTGTCTCCAGGTTTGTATTCTGGCCCACCTGACGTTGCCGATCTGCTTGCGTTTTCTGTTATTGGACGGCCCCTTGCAAGGCTTTTTGAATCTTCTTCCAAGAGTTTTGTAGATTAGAGACGTGAGTATCTGCTGCAGGAACACCAGAGGGGGGGGGAGAAGTAAAGGGGAAGGCTGCTGGGATGGAACCCATAATTAATGAAAAAAGGCGACTCTTGCGTGGACTCATTCTTCAGCGAATTAATAGCGAACTCTGCCCAGGGTAATAGGTCCACCTAGTTGTCGTGAGATTCTGAGACAAAGCATCTGAGATACAGCACCAAAGTCGGGTGGTAACCCGAGGAGAAGAGGAGGGAAATGCCAAGTCTTTGAGAGAACGCTCACCAAAACTTAGAGATTAATTGAGTGCCCCTGTCTGAAACAATGGAGAGAGGCATGCCGTGTAACCTGAAAATTTCTTTAGAAAAAATATCAGCCACGGTGGCTGAATTGGGAAGGCCATTGAGGGGTATAAAGTGTGTGTGCTTGGAAAACCTGTCCACTACCACAAGGATCGTATTCATCCTCTTGGAAGTTGGAAGTTCCACAATAAAGTCCATGGAAATATGCTTCCAAGGCCGTTCCGGAATAGGAAGAGGCAGAAGGAGACAGGAAGGTTTGTGTCCAGCGGACTTGCTCTGAGCACAGACTAGACAAGCTCTGGTAAAATCGAAAATGTCTTTGTTCGATTTAGGCCACCAAAAGGTTCGTTTAATAAGATCCACTGTCCTCTTGAAGCTTGGATGACAAGCAGATCTGGAAGAATGCCCCCACTCTAAGATCTTGTGGCGAAAATGTGGGGCAGCGTACAGACGTCCTTCTGGCACCTTAAATCTCCTAGAGATATGAGCCTGGGATTTATTGATCTCATCCAGGATATCAAAAGTATTGGCAGAAATAATATACTTTGCGGGAAGAATAGTCTCCGAAGATTCGTTAGATCCTTCCTCCGTAGAAAATTGGCGAGAAAGGGCATTGGCCTTGATATTCTTGGTACCCGGAATATAGGAAATCGTGTAATTGAAACGAGAGAAAAAGAGTGCCCAACGTGCTTGGCGGGATCCCAGACGACGAGCCCCCTCAATGTACAATAAGTTTTTGTGATCGGTGAGAATAGCTCTTTGGTACTCTCGAGGAGATGTCTCCATTCTTGCAAGGCTAATTTGATAGCCAAAAGTTCACGGTTCCTGACATCATAATTTCTCTCAGCCGAAGAGAATTTCCTAGAAAAGAATCCCCACGAATAGAGTTTTTATTGAGGAGAAGATCTTTGTGAGAGTACTGGCCCAGCTCCCACATCAGAAGCGTCAACCTCCAGGGTGAAAGGAAGGGATGTATCTGGATGCCGGAGGATGGGGGCGGAGACGAAAGCCCTTTTGAGAAACTCGAAGGCTTTGATGGCTTCAGAGGACCATGCTGTCGGATCAGCCCCTTTTTTGGTAAGAGCAGTAATGGGTAGTGCGATAGTGGAGAAATTACGGATGAATTTTCGATAGTAATTAGAAAAGCCAAGGAAATTCTGTACGGCTTTTAGGGAATTCGGCAACGGCTAATCCAGAACAGCCTTCAATTTCTCAGGGTCCATGGTGAAACCTTTATCGGAGATAATATAGCCAAGGAAGGCTGTGGATGATTGGTGGAAGAGACATTTCTCCATCTTCGCGTAAAGGCTATTTGCCCGAAGCCGAGAGAGAACTACCTTGGTGTGATGAATGTGCTCTTCCAGGTTCTTGGAGAAAATGAGGATATCATCTAAGTATACTATGACGAAGATACCCAAAATGGCCCAGAAGTTATCATTCATAAATTCTTGGAAGACGGCAGGGGCATTGTAGAGGCCGAACGGTATCACCTGATATTCATAATGACCCGAATGCGTGTTAAACGCAGTTTTCCATTCGTCACCGTCTCGTATTCGGATTAAATTGTAAGCTCCTCTCAGTTCGAGTTTGGAAAATATAGCGGCTCCTTGTAGCTGGTCAAAGAGCTCTGAAATTAGAGGAAGAGGGTACCAGTTTTTAACTGTAATCTTGTTAAGGCCACAAAAGTCGATACAGGGTCTTAAAGAGACATCCTTCTTTTTCACGAAGAAGAAAACTGCCCCGGCGGGGGAGGGGGAATTCCGAATAAACCCTTTCTTAAGATTCTTCTGGATGTAGGTCGCCATAGCCTCGGTCTCGGGCACAGATAGGGGATACAACTTCGACTTGGGGAGTATGGTTCCAGGAATTAGTTCGATGGGGCAGTCGTACGATCGATGAGGTGGTAAGACTTCAGCCTGAGTCTTGTTAAAGACATCCAAAGAAAGTAGAATCCAGAGAGCAGTGTGCCAAACAGAGCACAGCCAGCGACTTGTAAACTTTGCAATGAAGAAATCCAAGGCAAACTCCAAAAATTCTCCATTTTTTCTAAACTCTAAAAATAAGCTGTTTATAGCAAACTACTGTACCAAAAAACATGGGTTACATGAACGCACCTATGCATTTCATGTCGAAGCACTTTATCAACCCATGTTCATGTAAAGCATGTTTTTTGGTAGCTTGCAATAAACAGCTAATCTTCTTATTTTTGGAGTTTGCCTGGGATTTCTTCATTGCAAAGTTTACAAGTCGCGGGCTGTGCTCTGTTTGGCACACTACTCTCTGGATTCTTACAGAATAAGAAACATGCCAATCAGCTTCTAAAAGCACTTTAGAAGCAGTTTGTTACACTACGGAGTTACAAGGATAGGCGCCATAGTGACTGATATATGGAGTGACCTAATCTCAACTACTGTATGTTGATGTAAATGCTCGTGAGTTATTATCACATGTCAAAACTGGTAGAAGACCAGTGGTATCAAGTAGGTAATCACCCGTAAATGTGCATAGCTAGGTGATCGCTACTCATACTATAAGTTATATAACCGCTCTGATATTAATAAGGGCCCAGTTAATATTAGCATCATTACTACAAATCATGTTCTAATAGACGATAGAGTCATAATACAGTAGGGCTGGCTGAGTATTAAAGGAAGAGGCAGCCAATGGTGGGGCAACACACAGCTGCAGAGTAATGAATGAAACCCGTCCCATAGACATATTCAGTCCACTGATAGGCAGGGGCAGGGAGAAGTGCAGGTGAAGAGTAATTGGAGGTGGAGTTAACTCCTCGTGTGCCCATGGTAATGCGGCGCTTGCGCGTAGCCCGCGCGGGGTTCGACTTACCCGTGATGTCATGGGGGCAAATCCTAAGTGAGATTTGTGCAGTGAACCCCAGCCTGGTAGAGAGACATAAGTCCGCCACTTTGTCATGGGATGAGTCACGGGGCAGGGCTAAGCGCGGGACATGCAGTGTCCCCCAACTTGGTAACACGGCGCGCATCACCCGTCCTGTCACGGGGTGCGTCACAGGCGGGACCGACTGACAATCCTCACAACCTCCTATTAATTGCAATCAAACGAGCATTCTACAATATAAATCATAATGTAGTTTGAATTCCCCCGTTAGAGTTGCCATCTGTAACCACCATCCCTCCTATGGTTCCTCTTGGCAAAATCAAAGATTAACCTCTTGAGTCCATGGCTCAAAGGCTATCATTTGCAGTAGCAAACTTTGGGCCTCATGCATCGATAATGTTTTTTTCGCATTTTTCCGCCAAAATTGGATTTGAGATTCAGTAAGCGCCGATAAGTGCTAAAAATCGGCAGTTTTTCTTCCCGATAAAAGTTTTTTGGCATGCGCCTGGCGATAAGCCCCTTTTCGGCATTTATTGGCACTTATTTAAATCGGCTGTATTCAAGTAGGCCAGATCAGCTTATCGGTGCTGATCGGCACTCAGAAATGGAGATTTCATCGGCAATTGGTCCCGCCAACTAAAGTTGGCAAGTTGGAGGGGAGAACGATCGGTAAGGTTGCCGGAACGGCACTTAGAAAAAAAACCTCATCTCTACATCAATGGAGTCAATGGAGCGGGGACTTATAACATTATAGTAGTGTTTACGTTTTATTGCTCAGAATACCAATGTGATTAGCATTACAGTGTGGAGGTCATTCATTTCATCGTGTCACCCCTTACGTTTATTATTTGAATAACATTGTACTTTTATATGTTATCATCATATGCGTGTCACATTACTCATCATGTTATGATGTGTCAAGGGAAAATCCTGTACTCAACTCTTAAAGGAGCAGCTCACATCATATCCAACATGTTACTGAAGTGTGCTTCAATTTATTATATGATGTAACACATTTCACACATCTAACACATCCAGCGTATAGTAATGTTGCTATACATTACACAATGCTTTGAATGTGTAACGCATGATCAAACGTAAATGTAGCTGTTTGTTTTCATGTTTACATGTACTTTGTGTCCTCCCTTTTTTGATGACGTCTGCAATTGGACACTCAATCACATTGCATGTTTACATTGTACACGATGCATTACAATCACTTCATGCTAACTTATACACACATCTAGAATAGTTACTCATTGTTACACGTTTGAAACTGAATCAAGAGCAACTATCCAGATGCCATAAATGTATGCATATGCACATTTTAATTAATTGATGTGAACATGTGACAATAACATGGCAAATTAGACATGTTGCAGCGAACTTTTTCAACGTCAATGTCATGTTGTATCCTAATTTGATGACTGAGTGTTGCGTTCAGAAGTGGTACATGCATTACACATTCCACAAATAATTTCCAATAAATGCTTGTACAAAGCTTAACGTTACATCATTGTGAAAGATCATGAATGGCTGCTGAATACACATAAATAATACTTGTTATATCAAATGGATACAGGTTGGGAGTCAACTACTTGGATATGTTAATGTAACACCTTGCATTTTAGCAAGTTACCTGACATCATCACATACATATTTAAAGGACGGCAATTACCTGCTCATTCACAGCTACAGACCTCAAAATGATGCGAATGTTTAGGAGACGGAGGAACATTCTATTGCACGAGAAGCTTGCTGATGGAGAGGATGTCATAGGCCAATGAAGTGACAGGGACAGAGCCAGGGACAGTGGCAGGGACAGTGACAGGGACAGGCACGCGGACAGGAGAGGGAGAGGGAGAGGGCAAGGAGATGAGAGGAGAAAAGAAGAGGAGAGAAGTTGTGCCTCGTCCTCGTTTGTACAGGGAGAGAACCTTGTTAGATGGGATGAGTGAGGAGGAGATTGTAAGTCGCTATCGTTTGAGTTCAGCAGCAATCTTAGCTCTTTATGAAGAGATACGGGGAGATTTAGATTTTGTGACAGCCAGAGGTCGTGCAGTTCCTGGGCTTGTTAAAATGCTGTGCTCATTACATTATCTTGCTTCCGCATCATTCCAGACAACTGTGGGCATAGTGGGCGGGGTCTCGCAATCTACATTCTCGCGGGCCTTTACCCAGTTTCTATGTGCACTCAATAGACGCGCTAGGATTTATATTCATTTTCCTACAGAGCACATAGAGTGGCTGGAAGTCAGGAATGGCTTTTATACCATAGCTGGGATACCATGTGTGCTAGGTGCAATCGATTGCACCCATGTTGCTTTGATCCCACCTAGTCAGAGTGAGCATGCTTACCACAACCGTAAGCACTACCATTCCCTGAATGTACAGGTGGTATGCGATGCCACGATGAAGATTATGCATGTGGTAGCCAAATTCCCTGGTTCCAGTCACGATTCCTCTATCCTGAGAAACTCATCAGTCTTCCATGCTTTCGAAGAAGGCTATTTTGGACCTGGTTGGCTGGTGGGTGAGTACATATTATGATGTGGTAACACAAAACTCTTGGTTTTCTAGGAATTGTGTATGTTATAATGTTATCACTAATTGTTTCATATGTGTGCACCATGGATTATAGGTGACTCAGGATACGGAATTAGGCCGTGGCTATTGACCCCGGTGGTAAACCCTCAAAGTGAAGCAGAGGAGAGGTACAATGTTGCCCATATATCGACGCGATCTGTTATAGAGAGGACATTTGGGCTTCTCAAGACAAGATTTAGGTGTCTCGATAGAACTGGTGGGGCACTTCAAAATAAGCCTGATAAAGTGTCTGATATTATCATTGCATGTTGCATTTTGCACAATGTGGCACTCAGAAATAATATTCAAACAGACATACGTCAGGGTTTGGAGGAGGAGCATCCCGTCAATTTACCAGCTGACACGGAGCAAACAGCCATTGGTGTTGAGACACGTCTGAATGTCATAAACACATTTTTTTCGTGTAAGCAAATACATATATGGTCATAGTACTACATACATATATAAATTCTTTGTTATGATAAATACATTTGTCCAAATACCATTCACTTAGGAAACAGATGAATTTGGGTCGCACACCTTTCTCTTCTCTGCTGTCTGGACACATGCATGTGCCACCGGTATGTCATTCATCCAGAGGTTCTATTATCCTTCTTATAATTAAAAGTATTTGTGTGTATGTGCATAAATAATGTGTATAAAATTATTATTTTATGTACATGATCTTTTTGGTTATGCATACACAATACACCTACTATGTGCATAGTCATTAGTTAGTGCAGTATGGTTACATACAATGTTATTTTAGCAGTGTGACATGTGCATCACAATGATGTGTACACCAGTGTGTTTTTCATATTATATTGAATGAAATGTACATGGTGTTTCATATATAACACAAAATAGACACTTTGGTGTGTTGCTTACCTTCATGAACATGTCATGACAATGTTTTATATTCATTCATGTTTTCTTTTTCAAGGTATATCACGTCAATGACTGCTCATGGTATGTATTTCAACTCATATCTGTCATAAGATGTGCCAACCTCTATAAAGGTATAGTTACAGGATGTCTAAACACAACGTACTAAAAAATATGTGACTATTGAAACATGTCATTTCTGTATATTGTACGTGCGTTTAACTACACTTGGTGGTTAATGTGCAGTGTTTTTGAAAAGCATTAGGGACATTACATAACATTTAATGTTGCAAAAGTTCCAAATTCCATTAATGTAATATAGTGGTGGGTGGAGAGAAGGGGATAAACCCTGCTCAAATATTTATTATGGAGGAGAACATCCAGGGATGCACATGAGTGATCTTAACACTCAATGCATGTTTGCCTGTAAACACACCAATGTTTTCTACATCATTTACATACCAATGTATGTGATTAATTCTTGTATCAATGCATCTTCATGTTGATTACAACATTGTCACATGTGTATGTCTAAGTCACACATGTGTGTTGATTTGACGTACATGTAACATGTGTTAAAATGTGAATACCGTGTAAAATGTTAATTCTTTGTATTATCAACTTTTCATACTTCATTCGACCCAATGACAATGTTGTTAATATAATTTTAATTTTATTCACGTAACTTATTCATTATTATCATGATCCTTTACAACTAATGTCAACATGTGAACGTCAATTACGTGGACATTTGCATACGCACACATTTGGGCAGCAGTGTTTGTGTGTGTAGCACATTTTGTGTGATGCATGTTTTGCAACGTCAAATGATATAAACTAACATACTAATGTTGATTGTATCATCAGACTCACTTCGCTCTGTCTGTGTTGAACGTTTACTAAAAACACTAAACTATAGTTAGTCATGAAAATAAAATATACACACAAATGTTAATCTTTTCATGATGTTTAACTAATATTCAATAGCTCATGCATGTTAGGATAGCACTACAACTTAGGTGAAAACTAACTTTCAAATGAATAAACAGTGTATCTGACCTCCCTATTGTTATTGTGTGCTTTCAGATACAATGTCTACGACTTGTTATGTAGCATTTACATTCTTTCACAAGTCACACGTCACATTATACAATATAGTAGACAAATGTGTTTGCGGAGTGAGATTGTTGGTTGCATATTTAACACAGCAAGACATATAATGTTACTAGGAAATCACCACAAAACATTAAAAATTCTAACTTCAGTGCTTAGTAACATCATAATGTAAATTAATTGCATAGTAAATATAGGCCTAACCGGATAACATTATGTATTCATTGTTAATCTGCGCAACAAGCATTGAAAGAATTGTTACATATGTATTATAATAGTTGGTTGCTCGTCGTCACAATCATCTAATATAACGAGTAGATCATCTGAAATCATAAATTGATCCCATATATTCATCCGCGACATCTGTGAAATACAGCAAACACATGATGGTCAAAGATGGCATGTTTATATATGTCTCTGTATGACAACGCGTAACACATCTCTATATTATTGTGGATTTTCACGCATAAGTAACGTATATGTTGAAAGTGCAACGATCAAACGACACATACTGAACTGTCATTTTTAAAATGGCGTTGCTGACATTACTACAGATATGATATTTCCGGTGCCTGTATACATAATAATGTGCGCGCAGATCTTCAGTTGCGCGCGCACTTTACGATTGTGTGGAATAAGTCTTAGCGCATGCGCTAAGCAATGTGTACGCTCTGCGTTGAATACATGTCCCTCCATGGTGCTGTTAGCAGTAACCATTTCATGGTTGGAAGTTATGCTATGGAAGCGAAAGTATATAAACTTTGTAAACGGACGTGTGTGCACGGAAACAACGGCCGATCAGCCAATGAGCGAACAAAAGACGTGTGACGTCATGTTAAGGCACCGTGAAATGCACGCAAACACTCCTCCCACTGAATTAACATTGGCCTCCAGCGCTGTGCACGCACCGAAACACCAACGCGCGCGCATGACACAGTGCACTGACCGTAACAATAAGCAACGGCCACAGCCAATATTCTTTCACGCTCGCACATCGGTTGGGGGCGGGGCTTGTATCTGTAAACCTTTTTAAGGACGCCTTGGGTCATGACAAGTGTCCCAAGTCATATGTGGCCGAAACTTTTGTTTTTTCTATGTTGCATGCTAAACAATGAGGTCTGTGTGTTACATTTAGTGTAACATGTTGAAATGATACTTTCAAAGAGATATTACTCTTGGTTTTGTGAGTCCGTCAGCAATGTGTAGTAATGCTTCGTCATGTAGTATATTGTTATAGGAAATTATGTGTTTGTGCACGCTACATGTAAGGCTGTCTGCAATGTTACGCTGTATCCACGCATTTGGCTATGAAATGGTGGATATTAAAAATGTACACATTTATAATGTGAGTAAACGCATAACGATTATTGTATTTACCAGTCTTGTAGAAGTCAAAACTGGTTTGGCTGCAACTGGTCGCTCCAGAAAGGCACAAAAGTCTCATCCATGCTTGAGGCAACCATTGAATCCTGAATCACACACATCTCCATGAGGCGCTCATATGGATCTGCACTGTCTTCTTCAAACAAGACGTCCGGAGGTAAATACAGTTCTTGGTTGTTTTCCCATCCACATAGGTATTGCCCATATAAGTTTGGATACATATCATTGTTGTTATGTGCATCTTGCATATGGTATTGATAAATGGAGGGTGCAGGTATTGCAGCAGGTATAGTAGCAGACGTGCCAGTCGGTGCGGCTCCATTGTAACGGGTATTAGGCAAAAATATGCTATTTAACAGAAGATATGTTCCATGTTCCATGGTAATTTTAAATGATGGGGAAATCTGCCAACATCCATATCGTTGATCTAGGCGATCATGGACACGCTCAAAACATTCATTTGCTGATAAAGTGAATCGTACAGAAGTTTTAAAATTAGATTCTCGGCATGCTTCTTTGTAGTATGGATATTTCTTTTGGATCAAGTCATAGATTTGGCCCACGCTTGTTTTATTGTCATCTGTTGATTCGATTGCTTGTGAAATCATAAATTTATATAATTTACGTGGATGGCTGTGCAATGTTGAAGCTTCTGCCATTTCTGCTGTGTTGAAGTGATGAGTGTCTAAGTTGAGCGCATACGTTTGTCTGCTGAATGTGAAAATAGTTACATGTTATCTTCGTGGTTTATTCCAAGGTTACAATACAAGCTGTATGTTATCCGCCTTGTTTTTCCCCCACTAAAAACGTGTGAACATAATTGCCACACATTCTTTGTGTAAGATAGTCATTTCACTGTAAAAGAAACTTTTATTTCGGCTTAATCAACATGTGCAAAACAAGTGTACGATTGTAATTAAAATAACAATGTGTGTGAAAGATTCTACAGTGGTAGAATGAACAGATGACCGCTTACACTGACCTATAATGACCCCTTGAGACACCTGTGTCTGTTTTAATGTCTCTCAATGTTTAAATCTTTCGCTCTAATTTTCTCTGTCTGGTTATCTCTGTCTCTCTCTTACACTCTCTGTTAGTCTCTCTTGATATATACATAGATATAGATATAGATATAGATATACATGTGTATATATATATATATATATATATATATATATATTTTATATATATATATATATATATATATATATATATATATATATATATATATATATATATATATATATATATATATACATTTAAGGCCTTAAATTCAAACAGGCCTTGTTATTATCTTCACACTTAATTCAAGTTTCTAACATTACTGGGTGAGTATGTTTGAGGGCCTATTAGAGTCAGCTGTGTATAAGTAGTAGTTAACAGCAAACAAGGCCTCTTTAGAGCCATGAAGGCGTGCACTGTTAAATAAGATAATACATATATTTAATATAGTGCTAAACTAAAGCCATTTATGCGTGTAAGTAGGCCTTGTTGAAATCATCGTGAAAGTTTCATACAGGTGAGTGATGTATTGCCTTCATAATATTATTGCCATAATGTAAACAAGTGTCCTAACATGTATATGTCATTAACATAAGGCCTGTTTGCTGACAACACTGGGATATAAAAAAAAAATAATATATATATATATACTCACACACACACACTGTGTGTGTACATATATCCATACACATTACAGATATATTAATACACACTAACAGATATGTTATTCTAACCACTACTCATACATGACATACCAACATTATGAATTATGAAAAAGGTGAAGGTAAGTAATGTGTTACAGAGTTAATACTCCAGAAAGCTGAACTGTAAGATGTATGCTGTTATATAGATAGTTACTTAAAGTAGGATGCCAATAATATTGGCATGCAATGTCTTTCTACATTACCAAACAAACACACATACATAAAATGTTTAACAGGTAAGTGAATGTCAGCTTCTATAAACATGGCAACTGTGTAATGTTGTACCATTAAGCAACTTATGAATAATACATAAATATACAGTATGTCATAAATTATGCATTAATTCAGACAGTGGACATTTCAAAACCTTCATGTGTACAAGGACATACTTGAATGTTTTGAAGCATCAGGACTTCATCATACATACAGTATTCATTCAATATTCTGCACTAAACACCACCAGGCCAACTAGAGATTTAGTGAATGTGATCATTTATTTTTGTTTATCCTTTTGAGACCAAGTCACAGGCCTTCTTGTTGGCTGTTGTGTTAGGCTTTTCCGTTTGCCAACTACTTTGGCCTTAACTGTATGACTTGTACTGGCCTGTGGCAGTTCAGTGGCACTGGGTGTGGGCAGTGACACTTCAGGCCCACTGGGTGTGGGCTGTGACATTTCAGGGGCAGTGGGTGTGGGCTGTGACACTTCAGGGGCAGTGGGTGTGGGCTGTGGCAGTTGTGAACGAGTTGGTACACATTGCATGACTGATGGTGGAGGCGTTTCTGTTTTGGTGTTTTAATTTTGTTCCAAAAACTGGTTAGTAGTAATTGTTTGCCTAACTTTCTTTTTCGTGTCTCAGTTGTAGGTGTCCGTTCCTGATTTTGAACAGATGTAAGCAGTTGGATGTTGACAGGGACCTGCACAGAAGTTGCACCTACTGTACCGGTATCATCCAGAACTGGGGAATGAAGAACTGATGACTCGGGAGAAAAACTTGCAGCATGTAAAGATCCATCCTCAGATGGGGTAAAGTGGAATTGTTGTTCTCTTGCATTAATTCTGAACTGATTAGCTTGGATTAGATTCACAACTATTGCTTGTAATGTCCTGTTTAAATTTTGTATTTCTTTAGGAACTTGGATGAAGACTCTTTCTAGTTGTGACATTTGTGATATTGTCCTTTCCTGCTGTGATATCATCCTTTCCTGCTGTGATATCATCCTTTCCTGCTGTGATATCATCCTCTCAAGCACAGACATCATTTCTGTGTGGCGACGATTTTCTTCAAACAAGATTGTTTCTTCAGAAGCTGCAATAGCTGAGTATGTGTCACGAGCAGGAGGACTTGAATGCTGTGTTACTCGTCGAGTGGGAAGATCTTCATGGTAACTTGATTGAATTTGTCCTTCATTGGCAACATCAGCTTCTACAAATAAATGAAGACATTATGAACTGCCATGGAACTTTCAGTTGTTTGTCAATATAATGAGAGTTGTTCTCACAGTGTATTACATAACATGTTTGCATAAGTTTTCTGTTGTGTCAAATTAAAATGTGGTTTGAAATTACATTTATTTTTCTACTCAGTGTGAAACCGCTGCTGTCTCCTGTAGGCTCCGTCTCGAAGTACTTGGTACGAAGTACTTGGTACGAAATGCGTAGAGGTCACGACAGGTCATCCTGTGCGTGTATGCTGGTAAGCTGAGACGGAGCCTGCAGGAGACAGCAGCGTTTTTTTCCATCTCCGCGGTGCTGAGATCCGGATCCTGTGCAGCCACCGCGAGTCTGCTGACTGTCTCAGTGTGAGTGTCCGTTACCCCTTGCCAGTGCCCAACCTTATGGCGGTTTCCATACAAATCTGTTGATAGGTTGTTTTCATGTTTGTTTTTTTCTTTCATGTGTTTTTATATAAATTTCACTGTATTTGTATACTCTGCAGCTTAGGGTTTAGTCACCATCAGGTGTTCTCCTGGGTAGTACTTAGCCGTCCAGCTGCACAGCTGTTCTGAGGTGGGGTTGGATCCCCTCAGAGTTTGTGTGTATTTTTAATAAATTACCTTCCACTAATCCCTGGTGCGCATTTGTGCATTTTTTATTATCTTGTATTTCAGGGTGCCCTCCCCCCTTTTTAAGGGGGGTTCACCTAGATAGAGTTTCTGGGGAGACGCTTTATGTACATGCTGCAAAGGGATCATCCACACCATCATACAGCACGAGCGCTGAATATCCTGTGTTTTCTACATTTGAGAAAGGGGTGATTCTGACTTAAATACCATGTCAAACTCATCTCTTAACCCTAGATGCCGAGCTGTCTAGCAAAAATCCCTTTGAAGCTTTTTGAAGCAGATTTTTGACTTCCATTGCTTCCATTGTTAGTGTGAAGTATCACACTTAAAAAACCGTCAGTTCATTGGTTCCTGGGCCCAGCATGAACAATTAGGCAGTTAGCCTTTGATCACCGGGCTATGTAAATTCTTGCAGGATGTTCTTCCTGCTTATTACCATAACTGATGGAGTCTGCAGTTTCCAGAACAGAACCAAAATTCCATATACACTGTAAATAACTGCATAACTTCAGTTCAGAAGTACTTACTGCCACGCAAGACATATTAATACATTCCGTCACGTATGACGCTCCCAATGAGACTAAATATTAGCGTGTAATATTAAAATTAAGAGAGATATAATATCAGTTAGGACTGGCTAAACATCAGGTGTTTGTATTCCTTATGTGCGAGTCAGTCCCACGAATATACATATGTAACTCTTAGCACGTTCAGCCGAGGACATCTCATAATATTCTTATATTTAATACGGTCCATCATTCTGATATCTCCTTGCGTAACGGCACCCCTGGCCCCCATCAATACATCCTTTGAAGCAGGGACCCCTGGGTAGTGGACATTTGTCACCTGGTGTTAGATTTCACACCCAATGCCCCAGACCTCCTAAATCAGAGGCGTTTGTAAGTGTGAGTTATAACTCTCACAACACACTCTAGCTTCCTGCAAACAGGTAGAGTGGCTGAGCCTTTGACCAGGGGCTGCTTCCTAACCATTTGGTCGCTCTCCTGACCATTTGCATTTAGTAGGCAGGCATCTTTGAGGGTAATTTAAACAAAGGGCTATAATCACTAAAGAAATATTAACCCTTGCCCTCCAGGATGGATCCCAGCATGTAGGTGATGCAAACACTGGCATAACACGATACATTTACACAGTGGAATAAACATTTGGATATTGAAGCAAGGCAAAACTCATTACTGGACCTCAGTCCAGTTAACCCCTTGCTTCCCTGATGAGAGTAGAGGGTGGCCAAATGGGGTTGTAACCCCTTTAATCCCGGGCCAAATCCTCCCCATCGTCACACCTCCCCTGCTCAATGGGTGCCTGGTGCCCCATCTGCCTCCCCCTGGCACTGGGACACCACTGGTGCCCTTGAAGCACTCAATAAGTCCTGAGGGGTTGGCCTGGCAAAATTGTCCTCCGGCATTGTCCAGTACATTGTCCTGGCCACAGTGGATAGTGAAGTCCAGATCCTGCGGAGCAGTGCTCTACCGTGGCCGCTGGGCATTCTCCTTTGCCTCCCTCTGCCCCCCACCCAGTGCCTGGTGAACCAAGTCCATGGTGAAGGGGCCCCTTTGCAGACCAGGCTGCACACTGCCCAGAGACTGGCATGTCTCTGCACCAACAGGAGACCAGCTATCCAGCACAGACCGTCGCTTTCCTGTCAACCAAGTTTGGGAAAGAGCTATGTCACAATCCTGTAGGGACCCTACCTGCCCTAGCTCTGTGCCAACCTGTAGCTGCTCTGCTATACTCCTGACTCTCCTTCCTGGCTGCCTATCTACCCACAGCCCCTCCTTTGGAAACCCTGGGGAATCTGTCAGGGGGGTCACTCCTGGCCAGTCAGAACAAGGGACCTTCTGCCTACCTAGCCCATCCCTAGCTTCTGCCAGCTGCCTGACACCCCACTGACCTCCTATCTCCCCCTGAACCATGGTGTCTCCCTGCTTAGCCTCCCCTAGGCCCAGCACCTCAGCCCAAGCTGATGACTCCTGCTGCTTACCTCCCTGAAGCCCACCTGCACTCCTCTCCCCCCTGGGCAATCCTAACCCAGACTCTGGAACTACCTTAGTGCACCTACCTCCCTGACCTTGCCTCCCCCTTACCAGGGATGAGCTAAGAGACATCTCTCCAGATGCAACCACCTTAGCTCTTGGCTGGCAGGTATCCCTGGGGTGGCACAAGCTTGCCACTGCCCATGATAGCCCCAGCCCATAGCCAGGCTGCAACAGCGGGTTGCTGATCTGAGACACCCCCTGAGGCTCTGCCAGGGTAATGGGAATCTCTAGCTGCCATACCTGCTGCTGTCCCTCCCCGGCTACCACTAGCCCTTCTTCTCCCACTGAGATCTGATGCTGGCTACCTACCTGCAGCCTCCCCTCACTCCGCTTCTCCCTAACTAATCCTAACCTGGATCCTAGGGATACCTGAGTGAGGCCATCTCCCTGACACTGCCTCCCCATTACTGGGGATGAGCTCAGGGTTGCTGGTGCAGATGCACCCACCTTAGCTCCTGGCTGGCAGGTAATCTGGGGGTGGTCTAACTTTGCCACAACCCCTGATACCTCCAGCCCATAGCAAGGCTGCAACACTGGGGCTCTTAACTGAGAGTCCCCTTGCTGCTCTGCCAGGGCACTGGGGAAATCTGGCTGGCTCACTTGCTGCCTTCCCTCCCCGGTTCCCACTGGCCCACCCAACCCTCTCCCAGGCAATCCTACCCTAGAGCTGGGTGCTAACGGGGCTAGCCCTTCTCCCTGAAGCTGTGCCCACATTACCGGAGGTGAGTTCAGGGTTGCTGGTGCAGATGCACCCACCTTAGCTTCTGGCCGGCAGGTAATCTGGGGGTGGTCTAACTTTGCCACTACCCCTGAAATCTGGGGGTGGTCTAACTTTGCCACAACCCCTGATACCTCCGGCCCATAGCCAGGCTGCAACAGTGGGGCTCTTAACCGAGAGTCCCTTTGCTGCTCCGCCAGGGTATTGGGGAAGTCTAGCTGCCCTACAAGCTGCCCTTACTTCCCCTCCCCTGGTGCCCCTCTCTCATGCCACCCCCCAGTCACCCGTATAGTGAAACAACAGGGTACAGTCGTAGGGAAAAATAAGTCAGGGTCAGTCTGTGACTTGGTCTGGCTTACCTCGCTGGTCTCCGCAGAGACCGCCACCTTCGTTGGTCCCAATTGCAGGGGGACTGGAGTGGCCACCACCGGCACCATCTGGGCTGGGCAGTAACGGGCCGCTGCCGCGACAGCACCCGGGTTGGGTACAGGTACAACGGTGCAGTACAAGGGTCCCAGGTCTTTGTGGAGGAACACAGCTCCATGCAAACTTGGTAAAATAACCCCCTCCCACAAACCCTGTCCCTCCCCCCACTCAGAAAGGGCTCCGGCACTTTACCGGAATCGCGGCTCTCCCGCCGCCGTCGCCGCCATTGGCGAGCCCCTGGTAACTGCCGCAACAGTACCCAGCTTTGATGCAGGGTCGCCGGCGTGGATTGTGGGATCCAGTCATCGCTGGGAATCGCCGACACGCCAAACAATGTGAAACACCCACTTCCCGCACACCCCAACCCTCCCCCCTAATAAAATTGCCACCGGCAGGATGCCGGAGTGGCGGCTTCTTCTCCGCCGCCACCGCCGGTTCTCCGCCGGGATCAGGTGGATGGCCGCCGCTCTCTGCAGCTGTTGCTGATGCAGCCCATCCAGGTTCTCCAGGAGACGTCCCGAGGAGTGTTGTCGCAACCCGGCTGGGCGGGAACCATCAGAGGATTCCGCTAACTGGGTCATCTGTTCCGCAGCTCGTGCACGGTCCGGGCACCGGGCATTATTGTGGCCCGTTTGTTGGCAGTGCCGCAGCGCCTGCCGGAGCTTCTCCGCCACCAGTGGACTAACCCCAGCAAGGGGCAACGGAGTCCAGAGCGGAGTTGCTCGAGCGCCGGGCTCATTCCAGAGCTTCTCCGCCGCCGGTGGACTACCCCAAGCAAGGGGCAACGGAGTCCAGAGCGGAGTTGCTTGAGCGCCGGGCTCTGTGAGGGGTAAGCGGGTTGGTGCGGTACCGATGCCAGGAACTGGGTCCACTTCGCTGGGAACCACGTCTTGCCCAACGCACACACCAGTGCTAGCTCTTCCAGGGAAAATGGACGGGCCACCGCAACGGCCTTTACCTCTGCTGGTGCAAGACCACCCGCTCCCTCCACAAGTCACTGCCATCCCGGAACTGGGTCTATTCCCTGCTCTCCGGGCGGTTTGATGGTTACAGCAGCTGCAGCTGTGGATCTTTGCTCAGCCTGCCGGGTTTCATGCTCACCGATCGCTGCCTCTCTCTCAGCCTTGCCGGCTGCTGGTCCCTGCGCCGACTTGATGCACTCCTCCGGTCTCGGTGCCCGGCTCCAGTCAGACGGATGGCCGGCACTTTGGTTCTGGAAGCAATGATTCACACAAGTAGGGGAACAGTGAGGAGGTGCCATATCTTGTGTTATATGTTGTACACTGTGTGTTCAATATCTTTAGTCCCAGGAACTCGCAATTACCATCGAGTTCCCACTATATTACAGTATCCCTTAGTACACTGTAATACAGGTCCAGTTCAATCCCGCCGCTTGCCACCAGTTAATTACAAAGCCTGTCACGATAACTTATGACAGGTTGTAATTTACACCAAAAAATATATATAACTGGGTTGAACTGGTACGAGACTTAGATATGATAAAATATAATTTATTCCTTGCTAAAGGTGAACACACAAGATATACAAATAACAGGCAAAATATAGACACTTACTTAAAGATTATGACAAGAAAGCCATCAGGATACAGGATGGGCCATTTCTTCCATATTTCAGTTGACATCACAGCAATACTTGCAGTTCATGAATGAAGACATATGCATGAAGACTATACATGAAGACATTTGAGTAAGGGCTGACTCTGACTTAAATACCATGTCAAACTCATCTCTTAACCCTAGATGCCGAGCTGTCTAGCAAAAATCCCTTTGAAGCTTTTTGAAGCAGATTTTTGACTTCCATTGTTAGTGTGAAGTATCACACTTAAAAAACAGTCGGTTCCTTGGTTCCTGGGCCCAGCATAAACAATTAGGCAGTTAGCCTTTGATCACCGGGCTATGTAAATTCTTGCAGGATGTTCTTCCTGCTTATTACCATAACTGATGGAGTCTGCAGTTTCCAGAACAGAACCAAAATTCCATATACACTGGCGACACACTTTATTCGAGCACGGCTAGTCCCGCGAATTCGGGTATACTCGGGTGTATTCAGGTTTCTGATAGTTTTCTGCCAGAGTACATTGCGTTATTTTCCGGTCGGAATTTAAGCTTTTTATTCCGGCTGGTTACAATACTGCAATGCCGTCAAAATACACATGGTGGCGCTTGCGAGCTATTCTCTGTGAAGCCGTCCCCTATAATGAATTGTAATGCAGTATACTGTATACTGTATACTATATACTGTATATACTGTATAACAACAACCCCTGTAAGCCCTAACATACAGTACTGTACAGTACTGTACTGTACTGTATATGCACATACATAAATGATACTACTGTATGGGCGGCGGGGGCGAGATGTGTTTGCAGCAGAGAGAGATCCGCTGCTCTCTCTCTCCGCAAACATCCGCACATTAAAAATTATTTGAAATACATTTTTATTGATAGTGTAGATGTGCAGGGGGTCTGCGGAGCTGAACCGCGTTGGTTTTAGGTCTGGGGACCCCGTGCCCCCCGAGATAAAGGCCCCTTTAGGGGGTGCCGGTATCCCTCTGCGTTTAAAGATCCCGATCACGTGACCGCGGCCTGTAAACCAAGCAGAGCAGAGGGATACCGGCACCCCCTAAAGGGGCCTGTATCTCGGGGGGCACGGGGTCCCCAGACCTGAAACCTGTGCGCTTCTGCTCTGGAGACCCTCTGCACATGTACACTATCAATAAAACACATACAATATACAGTATAAATAAACACTCGTTCTTTACCTTAGCGTCTATGCGCTATGGTAAAGAAGCATTATTTTAATAATATTGTAAAGTGAGCAGGGGGTTCCCTGAGCCAGAAATTAATGCTCAGGGAACCCCCCCCCCCCCCTGCTCCTGATCAATATTATTAAAAATACGGAAAATGCTGCGTCATTACCATAGCGGATAGCCGCTAAGGCAATGAAGGGGTTAACCCACCGTGCCCGCTTTATTGTGTGTAGTGGGGATTGGTGAGGGGGGTATTTGGCCCTTGGTGTGAGTTTAGGACTTGCGGGAGGGGGGGGGGGGTAGCGGGTGCACTTAACCCCTTCACGACCGTAGCAGTTAATACCGCTACGGTCATGAAGGGGTTAAGCCCTCCCGCTACCCCCCCCCCCCCTGCAAGCCCTCCCCAACCATCGTTGGGGCGAATACCCCATTCACCCACCCTCCCGCAACCCACAACAATAAAATACACACAGCAGCCGCCAAAAAATAAATAAATAAATGACAATAAATACATTTGAAATACATTTTTATTGATAGTGTAGATGTGCAGGGGGTCTGCGGAGCTGAACCGCGTTGGTTTTAGGTCTGGGGACCCCGTGCCCCCCGAGATACAGGCCCCTTTAGGGGGTGGCGGTATCCCTCTGCGTTTAAAGATCCCGATCACGTGACCGCGGCCTGTAAACCAAGCAGAGCAGAGGGATACCGGCACCCCCTAAAGGGGCCTGTATCTCGGGGGGCACGGGGTCCCCAGACCTGAAACCTGTGCGCTTCTGCTCTGGAGACCCTCTGCACATGTACACTATCAATAAAACACATACAATATACAGTATAAATAAACACTCGTTCTTTACCTTAGCGTCTATGCGCTATGGTAAAGAAGCATTATTTTAATAATATTGTAAAGTGAGCAGGGGGTTCCCTGAGCCAGAAATTAATGCTCAGGGAACCCCCCCCCCCCCTGCTCCTGATCAATATTATTAAAAATACGGAAAATGCTGCGTCATTACCATAGCGGATAGCCGCTAAGGCAATGAAGGGGTTAAGGCATAATAAACAATTAATAATTAAAAAACAATTGCCTTCTCTCTAATCTATGTAAAACCCCCTCCCCCTATCCCCCTATTGAGTGTGTGCGTTAAGCTTCCCTGCAAGCTATGTAAAAAAAACCTCCCCCTATTGTGTGTGTGTGTTAAATCTGCCTGGCCTGTGTTTCTGATTGCTGAGTGCTCTGCGTTTAAAGGTCCCGATCACGTGATCGCGGCCTGTAAACCAAGCAGAGCAGAGGGATACCCGCACCCCCTAAAGGGGCCTGTATCTCGGGGGGCACGGGGTCCCCAGACCTGAAACCTGTGCGCTTCAGCTCCGGAGACCCCCTGCACATGTACACTGTGAATAAAACACACACATCATTAAAGAATCATTCTTTAGCTTAGCGGCTATGCGCTATGGTAAAGAAGCAGCATTTCTGTCTTTTTAATAATATTGTACAGTACAGTGAGCAGGGGGTTCCCTGAGACAGAAATCTAATCTCAGGGGACCCCCTACTCCTGCACAATATTATTAAAAGTTCAGAAACGAGGCTTCATTAGCATAGCGTATAGCCGCTAAGGTAATGAAGGGGTTAAGGCATAATAACCAATAAATACATTCAATACACTACCCACTACCCATGGCAACCTCCGCTGCTGTACAGTAAAACAGAGAAAAAAAATAACACTTTCAAAGTAATGTCCCCTAACCCCTTAATCACCATAGCGGTTATTAACCGCTACAGTCATGAAGGGGTTAACCCACCCTCACCCACCCACCACTCGGGATGCCTACATACCCTCCCACACTAACCCCCCCCACCCGTGAGGCCTAACCACCCAGTCAGTACCCACAAGGGAGGCCTACCCACATACCGTTGGGGAAACACCCCACCCCCACCCCAGTACCCACAATAAAAACAGTACAATGACCCACAATAAACAGCATTCTATTTATTAAATACATTACCCACCCCCTGTGCCCCCCCCCATAAATACAAGATTTATTCTTTTACATTCAGGGTCCATAACGCAGCCCCACGCTAGTCCCCGGTGGGCTGGCAGGGCACCTGGACAGACCTACAGTTTACCAGCAGCATTCCACAGGTTCTGGAGGCCTGCTGGTGGATCCTGCCAGCACCATGGCGCCCAGGTGGTCTCCTTGGGTCACCGTGAGCCACAATTGGGTCCACACGGTAGGCCCAAGGATGTCTGGGAGCCCCGGGTCAAACCCACAGGTGTCTGCGGGGCCTCAGGTGGTTCCCATGGGGGTCTGGGGAACTCACGGGTGCTCACTACGGGTCCGCGGTGCCCCCACAGAAGTGGGACCACACATCATCATCCCCGCACCTACGGGTCGGAGGTGCCCCCACAGAAGTGGGACCACACATCGTCATGCCCGCAGACTACGGGTCCGCGGTGCCCCCACAGAAGTGGGACCACACATCATCATCCCCGCATGTGTCACCCGTGGAACCACCAGCCTGCTACCCTTTAGGATACCTGAGGATTCCCCGCGGGTGGTCTCCAGAGGTCCCACGCAAAACCACGGAAGTAACCCTGAATGTAAAAAAAATAAACCTGGCCTAAACATTCAATACATACACCCTCCCCCCCAACACCTACAGTACAATAATGTGCAAAATAACTATTATCCAGATATGGATAATAGATTAATTGCCCATTATTAAAAACATTAACTAGCATATACAAATAAATAAAGTACTACTGACCTCATCAATACGAAGTGTCCGACGCCAGCGCCTTCCTTCTCTTGCCCACACAAAACATAGCCAAAACCAAGCCAATACATTGCAATTACATTCAGATATCAATTAACCCCTTAAACACCTTATCGGATAATAACCGCAAAGGTAATTAAGGGGTTAAGCCACACAGGCACGATACCCACCCTTCACCCATGAATTTGTACTGTGGCTTCATCATGCAACTATATATATATACTGTATATACTGTATATACATACAGAGAGACAGAGAGAAAGAGAGAGAGAGAGAGATATATACAGTATATATATATACACACGTTATATACACACCCATGATAAACCAATATACTGTACAGTACAAATAAATGTAGAAGGGTTATCAAAAGCACTGTCCTACAACCAAACTCTTCTCCATACATACACACTAAATTAAAATTAATTTCCTTTAATATTCATAACTGATCTCTCAATCTACTGTAAATCATCACTAAACCTCTGAAAAGCCATTTAAACAACTTACATTCCAATATAAATGATGCCTAAATATCTACTGTATGCACCATATACATTCTGCAAATTACTGTAAT
Source organism: Ascaphus truei (assembly GCF_040206685.1). Classification (NCBI taxonomy): domain Eukaryota; kingdom Metazoa; phylum Chordata; class Amphibia; order Anura; family Ascaphidae; genus Ascaphus; species Ascaphus truei. The sequence continues at coordinate 257,003,024 of NC_134487.1, read as the reverse complement.
CAACCAAGTAAACAAAACTCAATTAGCAATCATTATTTACATCCCTAAACAATTCACACTAGATCCTGAACAATAAAATCATTAACAAATTCACGCCTAGAGCAGAACAATTAAGCCTTTGAAAAAATATAAGTACCGACAAAAATACAACCTTTACAGTACAACCAAGGCTATCTATCCCTGACCTTCCTCAAACACACAATACAATACCAAGGAATAATACATCTATCTAATTTTAAAATACTTTAAACTCACAAAATAATTAAAAACACATCCAATCCAGCTTTTAAAACATCATCATTTCTTACCCTGAATGTATACTGTACAGTATATCTCTCTAGACATATATATTGTACATACATACATACACTGGCAACACACTTTATTCGAGCTCGGCTAGTCCCACGAATTCGGGTATACCCGGGTGTATTGAGGTTTGTGACTGTTTTCTGCCCGAGTGCATTGAGGTATTTTCCAGGCAGGGATTGAAGCATTTTATTCCCGCTGGCTGCAATACTGCACAGTATATATATATATATATACTGCATTACAATTCATGAATTTATGCCATCTGGTAGACACGCGAAGCATTGCAGCCTATTAAATCCTAATCATTATCATTTAACAGATCAGCCGCCCATCAGCCAGGCATGAACCCAGGCTGGGAAGGCAAACGCAACGGGGCTTGTCAGAGGTGAGGAGCGGCGCATTCCAGGTATCTGCCAGGTACATACTGGGTATTTGCGCGAATAAAGTGTGTCGGTGCAGTACAGTGGCAAGAAATGATATACCACAAAAAAAAAAAAAATACACAGGTTAAAAAACCTTTTGAAAAAATTAACAAGTTAAATAAAATACATTTCTTTACTGTAGTTCACTTACCATTACTTGCCCCCACCGACTCCCGTTGCCCAGCTTACTCATGAACCAATCCACGATCAGGAACCCATAAAATAATAAACCATTCAAAATAATAAACATTAAAGTAAAAATCCAAACCAATCCACGGGTCTTCTACTTGTAATACATCTTCATCTGTATTCTTCTTTCTTCTATCTCCTTCCGGGCGGGGCAGGGCGTGGTCTTCTTTCCATCATCGGCCACGCCCTTGTCTTTTTTCTTCTCCGGAGGTCCTTCCTCCGCGGCGTCTGGCTGCAAAATGAGACGACATAGGCTTTTAAAGACCTATGACGTCACATTTTGCGTCATGGTTCCCACGGTCCTGATTGGACCGTGAAATCCATGTGTTTTGGCCGATAATAAAAAAATGATGACGTCACTTAAAGGGAATGAAAGCACAGCCAATCAGAATGGCTTTGCTTCAATTGCCTTTAAGTTGACGTCATGAAAAGGCACATGGCTGTGCACACATTGTACTAGAGCCAATCAGAGCGTGGGAACTTTATCCCTACTCTGATTGGCTCTGGTATACCATGTGTCAGGGGCTTGGGGGAGAAAGGATGTGACGTCAATAAGGATAAAGTTCCCACGCTCTGATTGGCTACCGTACCACGTGACAGGTTTTCATTGACGTCACATCCTTTCTCCCCCAAGCCCCTGACACATGGTATACCAGAGCCAATCAGAGTAGGGATAAAGTTCCCACGCTCTGATTGGCTCTAGTACCAAGTTGACGTCATGAAAAGGCACATGGCCGTGCACACATGGTACTAGAGCCAATCAGAGCGTGGGAACTTTATCCCTACTCTGATTGGCTCTGGTATACCATGTGTCAGGGGCTTGGGGGAGAAAGGATGTGACGTCAATGAAAACCTGTCACGTGGTACGGTAGCCAATCAGAGCGTGGGAACTTTATCCCTACTCTGATTGGCTCTGGTATACCATGTGTCAGGGGCTTGGGGGAGAAAGGATGTGACGTCAATGAAAACCTGTCACGTGGTACGGTAGCCAATCAGAGCGTGGGAACTTTATCCTTATTGACGTCACATCCTTTCTCCCCCAAGCCCCTGACACATGGTATACCAGAGCCAATCAGAGTAGGGATAAAGTTCCCACGCTCTGATTGGCTCTAGTACCATGTGTGCACAGCCATGTGCCTTTTCATGACGTCAACTTAAAGGCAATTGAAGCAAAGCCATTCTGATTGGCTGTGCTTTCATTCCCTTTAAGTGACGTCATCATTTTTTTATTATCGGCCAAAACACATGGTTTTCACGGTCCAATCAGGACCGTGGGAACCATGACGCAAAATGTGACGTCATAGGTCTTTAAAAGCCTATGTCGTCTCATTTTGCAGCCAGACGCCGCGGAGGAAGGACCTCCGGAGAAGAAAAAAGACAAGGGCGTGGCCGATGATGGAAAGAAGACCACGCCCTGCCCCGCCCGGAAGGAGATAGAAGAAAGAAGAATACAGATGAAGATGTATTACAAGTAGAAGACCCGTGGATTGGTTTGGATTTTTAGTTTAATGTTTATTATTTTCAATGGTTTATTATTTTATGGGTTCCTGATCGTGGATTGGTTCGTGAGTAAGCTGGGCAACGGGAGTCGGTGGGGGCAAGTAATGGTAAGTGAACTACAGTAAAGAAATGTATTTTATTTAACTTGTTAATTTTTTCAAAAGGTTTTTTAACCTGTGTATTTTTTTTTTTTTTGTGGTATATCATTTCTTGCCACTGTATGTATGTATGTACAATATATATGTCTAGAGAGATATACTGTACAGTATACATTCAGGGTAAGAAATGATGATGTTTTAAAAGCTGGATTAGATGTGTTTTTAATTATTTTGTGAGTTTAAAATATTTTAAAATTAGATACTGTAGATGTATTCCTTGGTATTGTATTGTGTGTTTGAGGAAGGTCAGGGATACTGTAGGTAGGCTTGGTTTGGAAAGGTTGTATTATTGTCGGTACTTATATTTTTTCAAAGGCTTAATTGTTCTGCTCTAGGCGTGAATCTGTTAATGGTTTCATTGTTCATGATTGAGTGTGAAATGTTTAGAGATCTAAATAATGATTGCTAATTGATTTTTGTTTACGTTGATTAATTTGCAGAATGTATACAGTATGGTGCATAGATTTTATGCATTTTGGAATGTGACTTTTTTCATTGGTTTGTGATCATATACAGTACAGTAGATTGTGAGATCAGTTAGGATTTTTAAAGGAAATTGATTTTAATGTAGTGTCTGTATGGAGACGTGTTTGGTTGTAGGGCAGTATGCTTTTGATAACCCTTCTACATTTATTTGTACTGTATATTGGTTTATCATGGGTGTGTATATAACGTGTGTGTATATATATATATATATATATATATATATATATATATATATATATATATATATATATATATATATATATACATACTGTATATATATCTCTCTCTCTCTCTTTCTCTCTGTCTCTCTGTATATATATATACAGTGTATATATATATATAGTTGCATGATGAAGCCACAGTACAAATTCATGGGTGAAGGGTGGGTATCGTGCCTGTGTGGCTTAACCCCTTAATTACCTTTGCGGTTATTATCCGATAAGGTGTTTAAGGGGTTAATTGATATCTGAATGTAATTGCAATGTATTGGCTTGGTTTTGGCTATGTTTTGTGTGGGCAAGAGAAGGAAGGCGCTGGCGTCGGACACTTCGTATTGATGAGGTCAGTAGTACTTTATTTATTTGTATATGCTAGTTAATGTTTTTAATAATGGGCAATTAATCTATTATCCATATCTGGATAATAGTTATTTTGCACATTATTGTACTGTAGGTGTTGGGGGGGAGGGTGTATGTATTGAATGTATAGGCCAGGTTTATTTTTTTTACATTCAGGGTTACTTCCGTGGTTTTGCGTGGGACCTCTGGAGACCACCCGCGGGGAATCCTCGGGTATCCTAAAGGGTAGCAGGCTGGTGGTTCCACGGGTGACACATGCGGGGATGATGATGTGTGGTCCCACTTCTGTGGGGGCACCGCGGACCCGTAGTCTGCGGGCATGACGATGTGTGGTCCCACTTCTGTGGGGGCACCTCCGACCCGTAGGTGCGGGGATGATGATGTGTGGTCCCACTTCTGTGGGGGCACCGCGGACCCGTAGTGAGCACCCGTGAGTTCCCCAGACCCCCATGGGAACCACCCGAGGCCCCGCAGACACCTGTGGGTTTGACCCGGGGCTCCCAGACATCCTTGGGCCTACCGTGTGGACCCAATTGTGGCTCACGGTGACCCAAGGAGACCACCTGGGCGCCATGGTGCTGGCAGGATCCACCAGCAGGCCTCCAGAACCTGTGGAATGCTGCTGGTAAACTGTAGGTCTGTCCAGGTGCCCTGCCAGCCCACCGGGGACTAGCGTGGGGCTGCGTTATGGACCCTGAATGTAAAAGAATAAATCTTGTATTTATGGGGGGGGGCACAGGGGGTGGGTAATGTATTTAATAAATAGAATGCTGTTTATTGTGGGTCATTGTACTGTTTTTATTGTGGGTACTGGGGTGGGGGTGGGGTGTTTCCCCAACGGTATGTGGGTAGGCCTCCCTTGTGGGTACTGACTGGGTGGTTAGGCCTCACGGGTGGGGGGGGTTAGTGTGGGAGGGTATGTAGGCATCCCGAGTGGTGGGTGGGTGAGGGTGGGTTAACCCCTTCATGACTGTAGCGGTTAATAACCGCTATGGTGATTAAGGGGTTAGGGGACATTACTTTGAAAGTGTTATTTTTTTTCTCTGTTTTACTGTACAGCAGCGGAGGTTGCCATGGGTAGTGGGTAGTGTATTGAATGTATTTATTGGTTATTATGCCTTAACCCCTTCATTACCTTAGCGGCTATACGCTATGCTAATGAAGCCTCGTTTCTGAACTTTTAATAATATTGTGCAGGAGCAGGGGGTCCCCTGAGATTAGATTTCTGTCTCAGGGAACCCCCTGCTCACTGTACTGTACAATATTATTAAAAAGACAGAAATGCTGCTTCTTTACCATAGCACATAGCCGCTAAGCTAAAGAATGATTCTTTAATGATGTGTGTGTTTTATTCACAGTGTACATGTGCAGGGGGTCTCCGGAGCTGAAGCGCACAGGTTTCAGGTCTGGGGACCCCGTGCCCCCCGAGATACAGGCCCCTTTAGGGAGTGCCGGTGTCCTTCTGCTCTGCTTGGTTTACAGGCCGCGGTCACGTGATCGGGGCTTTCAACGCAGAGGGATACCGGCACCCCCTAAAGGGGCCTGTATCTCAGGGGGCACGGGGTCCCCCGACCTGAAACCAGTGCGGTTCAGCTCCAGAGACCCCCTGCACATCTACACTATAAATAAAAATGTATTTCAAATGTATTTATTTGTATTTATTTATTTATTTATTGCGGGGATGCTGTGTGTGATTATTTTTTATTGTGTTTAGCGGGGGTGGGTGACGGGGTTTATAAATGTGAGTTTATAAATAAAATAAAGAATATTATTTATAGGGGCCTTAGAACAGAAGTTCCCACGCCAATTGCGCGCTCATTGCTCTTTTGTTACAATGTTGCTGGTCTTGCGGGTTTGCAGTCTGGCAGCAAAAAGCAGTTTGTAGTACTGAGTGTGAGATAAAGTAACCAGTTCTTTTATTGCTGAAGTCGCCACCAAAAACTTTTATTTACAAATACAGTACAAAAACCGTGCAACACACAACAACATTCAGTATCCTTTGTTTAAGTACAGCAGGTACTATAGGGTAAAACATGTACTGTACAGTACAGCACAATATTACAGTATGGTTTCACTGAAAGTTCTCCCCATTTTCCAGCCATGGCCGATGCCTTGCATGGCGCAAAACGCCATTAATGTAGTCTCTAACGCCTCTCATTACAGGATCTGTAACAGGGTAATAGCGCTGCATTTCTTCCACAATCTTTTTCCTTAAATTGGCAGGAAGGGCATTTTTTTGGCGATTCCCATCATAGTTCACTTTGAACACCCACTCGCAGTACAATGTGTAGGGAACATGGTGTTTAAATATGATCAAGGCATACTTGTGTGGTATACCAGCACTCCTCACCCTATACTTCTCCCTCAGCGCCGATGGCAGATCGCACAGGGAGATGTCGGGCACTGTTTGTATGCGAGCGGGTGTAGGAAGTCTTTTGGGAGCGGGTGTACTTGAGGCGATGGGCAATGGTAGGGTGTCTGGGAGGAAGCTTTCCTCCGGTAGTGGTCGCCGGGTTGTCTCCTGGCGTGGTCTTGACGGGGTTGTCATGTCCTCCTCAATAGCATAGTACACTGTATCTTGTGGTGGAGGGGGTGTGCTTGGTGATGGAAGGGGGTCGAAGGTACCATGAATCACATCCATGTCACCCCCCTGCTCCAGCGTCGGGGAAACAGGGGCATTAACACCGAGCAAATAATGTATGCCCGCTATGTCTGCCTCTATCTTGTGCATCCGTTGATCCAGCCGCTGCTCCATTTGTAGCATCCCTTGCTCCATACTGCACCGACACACTTTATTCGAGCAAATACCCAGTATGTACCTGGCAGATACCTGGAATGCGCCGCTCCTCACCTCTGACAAGCCCCGTTGCGTTTGCCTTCCCAGCCTGGGTTCATGCCTGGCTGACGGGCGGCTGATCTGTTAAATGATAATGATTAGGATTTAATAGGCTGCAATGCTTCGCGTGTCTACCAGATGGCATAAATTCATGAATTGTAATGCAGTATATATATATATACTGTGCAGTATTGCAGCCAGCGGGAATAAAATGCTTCAATCCCTGCTTGGAAAATACCTCAATGCACTCGGGCAGAAAACAGTCACAAACCTCAATACACCCGGGTATACCCGAATTCGTGGGACTAGCCGAGCTCGAATAAAGTGTGTCGCCAGTGTATGTAGCACCGACTCCAGAAGCAGATCTAGCTTTGCCAGCACACTAGAATTCCCGGGGAGATCCACACTTAGCCCATTCAGGATCCGGTCCAACGAGCTGCTTGTGCATGGCATCTGGAGATATGGGGGGATGGGTGCAACGGAGGATGAGATGGGGGTTCCCTGGAGAGAAGCGGCATCGATGGAGAGTGGAAGAGGTGACCTGGGGATGCCCGGTACAGGAGAAGCTGCAGCGTGGTGGAAGAGGGATGGAGAAGGTGGCCGCTGGATTTCCGGGCGAGAAGCAGAGTCGTCCAAGAGCAAAGGAGACAGTGACCCGTTGATTTCAGAGGCAGCAGCATCTTCAGATGGAACCGGAGAAGATGGGGGTGGAGAAGCCGGGCTGAAGATTTCCGGGACAGCTACAGCAGAGTCGTCGAAGCTTATGGGAAGTGGTCTGCGGATTCGGTGAGTTGGCTGCCATGCGTCTTGCGTACCGAGCACAGTACCGTATTTCTTCTTCACATAATAAGGCTGACGTGTTTTAAAAGCCTTAGCCTTTGGGGTCAGCAGAAGGTTTTCTTTGTTGGCCTTAGCCTGTCGCTTTGCCTTTGGCTTGGGAACTGCCTTTCTCTTTTTCAGTGTGGCAGGCACAGCAGAGGTGAGATGATTCTTTCGTCCATAGAACCGGGGCTGCTCCATGTAAGCGGGAGACACAATGCAGTATCTGGACAATGGCTCAGATAAAGATCAGCAAGTGGTGGGCTATGCAACGTGTACAACCTTTTATGCATGGCTGCCAGGTACAGGTGTTGAAAGTGGGTGGTCTGTTATGTGAGTCATAAACATATAAATACACCATCCATTTTATGGATTCACTGCACATTGAATACACATCGACTAAACATCGAATATACATTCTTGTGTTTGTATTTTTTTCTACAGTACTCGCAGCAATGCCTGTTAAGAAGATTTCAAAGGATCTCAGCATGAGAATGAAGGAGATGTACACGAGCGGAAAACGAATTGCAGATATCCAGCGCTGGTTAACTGCTTCTGGCCTCGTTGTGCCATCAAGCACCGTGTGCTATCATGCACAAGGAAAAAACAGAGACCGCAAAAGGCACCAAAGATAACAAATGCGTAAGTATACTGTATTTATAAAACTTAACCAAATAAAATATAGAAAACTGTAGTGTACATCTACAGTATACCGTATTTATATAGTATATTTATTATATTACAACAGTATATACTGTAGTGTACTTTATGTGTGGTCAATTTATATTTTTTGTGCAGCAGTATACACTTTTGGTATATTGCAATTCATCTGACAACGAATATACAGTATATGATGTGTATTTATTATGATATAACAACAGTATACCGTATTTATATAGTATATTTATTATATTACAACAGTATATACTGTAGTGTACTGTATGTGTGGTCAATTTATATTTTTTGTGCAGCAGTATACACTTTTGGTATATTGCAATTCATCTGACAACGGAATATACAGTATACAGTATGATGTGTATTTATTATGATATAATAACAGTATATTTATATAGTATATTTATATTACAACAGTACTGTATACTGTATATTTTGTCTATTTATATTTATAGTACAGCAGTATACATTTTTTGTATATTTATATTTACTGTATATTACAACATTACATGTACAGTATACAGTATACATTTTATATTGCTGCATATTAATAACACAATATAATTTCTTTGCATTGTAGGGAGACTACTCTTCTGGTGGACAGAATAAGTGAGGAGAATGATGAGAGGAGCGCATTAAGGGTTAAAAACACTCTTCAGGAAAACCACAATCTGACTGTATCCGAGAGCAGCATAAAGAAGATGAGACGCAGAATTGGATGGAAATATGGACGTGTGAGGTTAGTAGTGGACAGTACAGGAGGTACTGTACTGTAAAGTAAAAGTGTTGTTTTGCAAACTGTACTGCGCTGTGACGCTAACATTTTTTATTCATTGTCATTACAGAGCATACCCCATGATACGGGACGCAAACAAAATCAAAAGAGTGCTCCAGGCCCAGGCATGGATCGACAGCGGTGAGACTTTCCAGGATTGCATCTTCACTGATGAGTCTACTGTGTCGCTGGAGAGATTTGCAAGATATGCGTTCCACAAAAAAGGCCGCATAACTTTGAAGCCGCGGCCAAAACACCCTGTGAAGCTGCATGTGTGGGGTGCCATCTCTAGGCGTGGACCGGGATGCATTGTCGTCTTTGAAGGTACAATTTCTCAAATATAATGCCGCCTAATGCACTGTACTTGACTAGTGTTGCCTTACCGTATGCACTGTACTGTACTATTGAGCACTTTTCTTTTCTTGCTATAGGAATCATGAATAAAGATTTCTTCCAAGACAACATTGTGCCCGTGATAGTGCGATACATCACACAAGACTTTCCCAATGGTAATCGCTTTTACCAGGACAATGATCCCAAGCACACCGCGTCGACGGCGCATATCCTTGAGCGCGGCATCAACTGGGTGAAGACGCCAGCGGAGTAAGTGCAGTAGACCGTGTCCCATTTATGTTCCCCACTGTTTGTACTGTGTACTGTATCTCTTAAACTAATTGTCCTTTCTTTCCAAACACAGATCGCCAGACTTCAATCCGATCGAAATGGTCTGGCATCAGCTGAAGGACCACATCCGTAAAGTGGCGAAACCCTCCAAGAAGGACGAGTTGTATAAAGCCATAATGAGTTTTTGGAACGATGTACTCACCGAGGAACGATGCAATAAATATATAGACCATATTGCCACTGTGTTGCCCATTGTCATCGCGCGCAATGGACAAGCATCAGGAAAGTAGTACAGTGCTGTAGTATTGTACAGTAGGTACAGTATGATACAGGTAAGTATGGCACAGATTTTAGCTTTCCCAATAGTCAGAGTTTACAGTAGTTCCAGTATACAGTACAGTAGACTAGTTTGACATACTACAGTAAGTGCCTACTAACTGCTCCATTTTTTTCTTTCCAGAGAAAGCTGCACCAGCCACCTTCTGTACAGTAGTTCTACCATAATACAGTACGCACATACAGTACAGTACAGTAACTGAACAAAGTTTTTGTTTTCTTGTCGTTCCAGGAAAAAGGGTGCACCAGGGGGGAGGGGGGGCCTTGTGTTCGTCAAATCTGCTTGTGCAGTCAAATGTACAGTATATAAACAGCAGTAATGATGTACACAAAACCTCTCCTCTCTCAATGAACTACTGTACCGCAGACACAATGAGGATACTGTTACAGTATGAAGGGGAAAAGAACAGGATGGGTTATTTAACATTACAGTATACTGTGCAATATTTATACTGTATATTTATATATACTGTATTTTTATTCTAAAGGTATTCGAGAATGTACTCTACTAGATGAGGACCTGGTGACTTTCAACACTCTCAGACACACAGAAAGGATTATTTCACATCACTGTATATTTATCCTGTATATTTTCAGTAATTTAGAAGCAGTGGCTGTTCTGAACAGCCCAGGGCCAGATTAACAAAACAATGGCTTGGATTGGATTAGCCAGACGATTGATGCTTGGCCAGGGAGGGATTAAAAACTCTAAGGGAGGGGGTGGGTGGTGTAGCTGTAGGATTGTACTGTGTCAGTATTTCCAACGCCAGGTCACCCTAATAATTGCATGAATAAACCCCCAAAGACAAGGCCCAAATATACTAGTACAGTATACTGTACAGTACTGTAAAGTATGTATTATTGTGTGTTGATGTTTTGAATTGCTGTTAACTTGAAAAGTTTCACCATTGTATTGTACTGTATTTGTAAATAAAAGTATTTTGTGGCGACTTCAGCAATAAAAGAACTGGTTAATTTATCTCACATAAAGTACGTGAATACGACCGCAATCACCATTGTACAGTAAATGGGTGCATAGGATGGAACGACAGGTGCTAAAGGGGTATAAATATGATACTGTATTTATCAGTATTGATCAAAGAGAGTTGATCAGAAGGATTCCCCTTATAAAGTATACAGCACTCTATTGTCATTCATACAGTACAGTATACTGTAGTAAAAGGTAGACAACACATGGTCTTGCAGTACAGTATACTGTATTACTAAAAATCTGTCAGGTTGACCAGAATCACTGCGGATATCGGAAAATAATACAATTTTATTAATTCTACGTACTGTATATAAGGGGAATCCTTCTGATCAACTCTCTTTGATCAACACTGATAAATACAGTAATTTATCTCACACTCAGT